>NC_056750.1:857445585-857493110 GCF_019279795.1 Protopterus annectens
CCTTCTTTTCCTTTTCTTGTTATACTGTAAAGCCTATATTTTGTGCAACTAAAAAGTACTTGTTTAGTATCTTTAACACATACAGCAGTTACTAAAAAGGATCCTCCCACATTTAAAATATCTCTGACTGCACATTAAGCAAACTGCTTTGCTATTTATAGCATGCAGTTTATATCATGAAATATTTTATACAAGTACTAATAAGAACAAAAATTGTTCTTACAATTGCTTCCCCCTTTTAGTGTTCACATAAACACTAATGACATAAACTGTGTTAAACACTAATGACATAAAGTGTGTTATATGCTATATAGTCCACCCACAAGTTTAACACAATCAAATTAAGTCCAGTCTTTTTCATCTAGTTTTTCTTGCAAAACCACATTTTATAAATGTGATTAATGTTTATAATCTGTTATTTATTCTCAAATTCCAGTGCTGCTGATTTTCTTCCTGTTTATCTCCATCTCCCAACATCAGACTCTGGCTCAAGTCCAAGGCACCCCTGAGTCTTCTAAATCATCTGTGTTTTTTCTGTCTCTTAAGCATTTTGATTTGGAACATTTGAAATGGTTTCACCCTCAAAATCTCTCTATGAACCTTTCTGTCAGATGAATGAGAAGCAGAGTCCCATTCTCCTTGTTGGCTCACTTTCTGTTGGATAACATTTTTATTTCCTTCTTAGCCTGGTCTACATCAAAAAATGACTTTGTTCCCACAGGGGAAAATGCTGTGAAGTCAGCTGGTTATAGTAGCTTGAATCTCACACTTGCCTTTCGACATTCCCTGATTGCTGGGCTATAGTTGCTTTTCTTCTGCTTGGTGTATACTGAATAATCATTTTCTACAAACACTCTGCTGTCTCCAATTTTTAATGCTCTTCCACCCCAGTTATGTCTGGAACAACTCTTTCTGTTGCTATAATTGCATCTGTACTAATTTAGGTCTTGGTTTCTTTCTAATGGCCATGTTTGGACTATATACTCCTTCAGTTAAGAAATCCTGCTGTGGAACTCCTGCCTAATTACTTATTTGTGTTTTACTAAAATTAATATAGTCTGTTCTTTCCATTTTTTTCTGGTTCAGCATAAAATCTCACATTTTCTCTGTGTTCTCTGTCTCCTAACTCTACTGTTTTTTGAATCATCTCTTTTTGAGAAGCCTCATACTCAGCCAACATTTTCTTCATTTCAGCCTCTGATTTTTGACGTTTTATGAGTTCATTTGAACAGTTAGTTAAAGCTTCTTGTATTTTTCCCAGGCTTTTGTTATTTGAATTTATATATTCCTTCAGTGTTTCATTTATTTTAATAATCTCTGAGTAATTTGATTAATTTTTCCATCTACATTGCTGGTAGCCATTTCTTGAAACAAAGAATATATATGTATGTATATGTACTACTTTATGATGAATAGCTACAGAATCCTTCCCAGACAGTGTTTTCTCTTTTTATTTTCTGGTTGATTTTCTTTCAGGTTTTCCAAATTTCTTATTTGCAGGCATCTAGGCAGTGTATTTACTAGTTAGTGAATTTTACCCCCCCCCCCTGAAAAAAAAAGTTTCAATGGCACTCCTTTTTCTAAGTTTCTTTTTTTACACTGGGAGAACTGAAGTTAAGCTATTGATCAATGTTCAGCCATCTTGGAAGTCAAGGTTACAAAAATAATTCTCCAATCAGCTGGGGCAGTGTAGACTTTCTGAGGCTTGCCATTATGGTTCACCAATTGTTTTGTGGTTAGAAATAACTATAGGGAAAGCATCAAAACCCAGGACACAGTACACATGCTCACAGGAGATGATTTTTTTTTCATTACATAACATTTTAGCATCAGTGATCCCTACTGGTACATCCAAATATTATAATAGCCAAAATAATTAATTAAGTTACTTTGTATTGTTGTTTTGTTATAATAGCCAAATGAATTGAGTCACTTTGTATTTGCTGTTTTTGCCACAATGTAATTCATTTAATTGGTGCTGTTTTGATTGTTTTTTTAATCATGTGACATGTATAAAAGTTGCTGCTTTAAACTCTTTTGTAT
This sequence comes from Protopterus annectens, assembly GCF_019279795.1. NCBI lineage: Eukaryota > Metazoa > Chordata > Ceratodontiformes > Protopteridae > Protopterus > Protopterus annectens. The sequence goes on from NC_056750.1 coordinate 857,447,629, forward strand.
GCATTGAGAAAGGGTGTATACCTGAAAGCTTTGCTGTGTAAAAATTTGAATAAATTTCTCTGGTGTTGAGCTCGATTGTTGTCTTTTTGCTGTTTTGATACTTTGGTCATTTTAAGCTCATGTACATAGACTTTGGTCCTTATCATTGTTGTTACATCTCAAGATTATTTCAGAGGATTCTGGTAAACATTTAGTGTCTGGAAGAGTTATCCTATGACTTTAAGATTGGAGTTTAGTGATTAATCACTCAGATGTCCACATAGCCCTTGAAAAGTGTTTTTGCTAGCTTTAGAATTATTTTGATAGTTATATCAGACATATGGGGACACTAGATTTCACAGAGTATTTATCTTCCCTCCTAGGGGATTAGGATACTTTAATGTTTTAGAGTAACCTTTAACAATGCTTTTTCAGTTGTAATATATATATATATATATATATATATATATATATATATATATATATATATATATATATATATATATATATATATATATATATATATATATATATATATATATATATATATATATATATATATATATATATATATATATATATATATATATATATATATATATATATATATATATATATATATATATATATATATATACATATACCTAAAATCCTTCCCTTTATTAGTACTATGCAGTCCTCTATACAACTAGCCCATCTAGCCCCCTCATATTATGAGGATAAAAATAAAATTTGGCAAACTTAATGAAAAATAATTTTAGCATGCATATTAAAGGAACAGTGAGGTGTGAACCATATGTACATTGCATGACAGTAAAAACAAAATAATCTGATTAATATCTGGGTGGAAGCACAGCTTGAGCCATGTATCATAAAAGCATCCATGCTGTCTGCTCTTAAAAATAAGGGTTACAGTTTTGCAAACAATGGGAGAAGCAAGAAAACAGCAGTTAGCATTAAATGCATGAAATTCATGCCCCTGCTGAGGCCATCATGGCTTCATTGAAGTACAGCAACTTCTTAATAACAACAAACACTCATTCTCACTTGCTTGAGATGATGGGAAATGCCTCCATGGTTACATTATCTCTACTCCAATCCCCTGACCAAAAGTGAAAGATTTCAGAAAGGAAAGCACTTGAAACCTAACAGTCTGCATTATAGAATACATGGACTGGCTTGGAGTCAAGTGGACATTAAAAAGCAAACAAACAAAAAACAGAAACAACAAAGCATTGGTCACACTACACTCAACTGCTCCCACTCAGCAATTAGCATGTTGCACTGAAGTGCTGACATTCAGTCTAAAGAATCTTCATTCCAAAGCAGCCATAGAGATTACAGTTAACAAATATAGGGAAAACTATATTTATTAAATTTGAATCACAAAGTCTTTTACAGTATAAAATAAGCAGTCAATCCATTTGAATCTCTGTGATGGAGTGCTGCTCCTTCACAGAGCTGCATCTGCTTTTTAAATGGATTGCACAGCTTTGTAGATTAGCAGGCATCCATCCCTCTGGTTCTTGGTTGGCCATGGAATTAATTGTACAACTGCATGTTTTGCAGCAGGATTTCAGACTGACTTCTCTTGTAAAACCCTATTTTCTTGTGTGGTGAGTGAAATTGTTTTCATCCTAGGACAGAGACATCTTGAAAGTAGCTAGATATAACAGCCAATGCATGACTTCTCTTTGCTTGCATAGCAGAAACAGTGTCAGAAGCTCACTGTAATGCCTTTGTTTGCTACTAAAAAGTCACTGTGAACAGTATGCTTGTATTTTTTTTTTTTTAGTTTTACATATTTTTCTAGGCTGCCAAATATCTCCTCTTTAATATTACTTGTAATGAAGCTGATACAGTCACATATTTTTAAAGTTCAAGTGTTATAATTAAAGTAAGACTAAATTATTCAGAAATGGGGCCTAATCTCATATAGGTTACTTCCTGCTCACCTTAATTGCTTTGCAGTGCTGCTAAAGGGTTTCAAGAGTACTGCTGCTCCAGACCTCTTGGATTGCGCCACTGGAGCCCATTTCTTGAGACATTTTGGGATGTCTTAATGCTCAGCAGGTTTAAAATATTACAAAAGAAGCTGTCATTTAATTTAGCTTTCAGTTTTGATTAATTCTATACTAGCTTGACATGCACCATATCGGACTTGTTTGTTGATGGTTTTGATTTTTTCCATATTGTCTAATTAGTATGTTTTTAGACTATTTATTTATTGTGTGCTACTATGTTATGATTCTGTATATTTATGGACTCCGGCTTTGTTAATTTACAGGTTAGCAATATTGAAATTGAACTCTGGTTTCTTTACAGGGACAAAATCCAGGAGAACAAGTAAAAGGGACACCTAAATACCTTGAACTTGCATTTCCATCTCAAGTTTTGCCAGAAACACTGTACATGAATTCAAGAATATAGTACAGTTTCTTCTCCCTGTCCCATGTAGAGATGTGCTTACAGCAATAAGTAAACCCTGCAAGTGAGCAGCTCTGTTTTTATCCTCAGACATAAGATTAAATAATACTTAACTGTGTTTTGATATCAGACAATGAAGCATCTCATGGAAATCTTGCTGCCAAAATCTATTTCGTTTAGAGCATGGCTGCTTCTAGTGCTTGTTTTTTTTTTATTTGTATTTGATGTCCATGTTAGAGCACTGATCTCCATGGACCTTTTCAGAGAAACTATGTTTATGTAGCCAGATGTAATTATTATGGGTTTCAGTGATTTAGAACATTTTTCTTAGACCTGTAAAAAGTAGATTTGACCATTGCTAAGGACAATTAGACATGGTTATGGGTCTTTCCAGCAATGTAGGTTCTTAGGTGCATGGTGTTTTTTGCAAAGAATAGGTATTCTTTGACTTGTATGGTAGTAAGGACTTTCATTCTGCTAAATCACATGATCACCGTATTTGGTTGCACCTATTCAGTTTATAAGATTTCCAAAGTTATTAAACTGTTGAGTACTGCATCTGGTTGCTATGTGACTTTTTATGTTTTTTTTTTGTCTTGGATATCTTTATAGCTGAGGTTACTAATGTGGAGATCAGAAAGCATGATTTGCTAAAGTGAAAACCTTTTTCCAGATTATGTTATTACTATGATTTCAAAACATTTCAGTTTTGACTAGAATTCTTTTTTGAATCTGATGCCTCTACCCCATTTTCATAAATTTGAGAATGTGTAACACAGTTGTTTTCATGTTTCAACAGACTTTGCTTTTTTGAAGAGTTCTACATTTTCCTGTTGCAAAAACAAGTGTTTTGAACTGCATTATTTCTTTAGCAGCAGTGTTCTACACATATACACAATGGAGATGTCATTCTGTCGTCAGTTGAAGAGAACATTCTAGAGATATAAGTCATATTGAGATGCCAGTTCCTCTCCAGACAGAAGAAACACTACAAAATGTCTTTTTTTTTTGGTTTCAAAACCCGTCCCCTCCACTTTCCTTAGCCTCCCACATTCTTCAGCTAATTCCAAGGGCCCTCTCTGTGGCAAGAGACAAAATCTTAAAATTATAGTTGTTTACTGTCATGATCAGGGAGGCTTTAGAAAATAGAAAATTTGACAAAACCACTACAGCAGTCCAGCCCAGAGTCCCCCCCTTTTTTTGGGAAATGTTGAAAGAAAAAAAAACATTTAAAGGTTTCCCTGTCTTACAAGACAGCAAATTATTATTCCTTATTCTTCCTTGTTACTTTGAAAGGGATCCAATGGAGACCTGTTCTTGCCTTGTCCAACCTCAATGAATTACCTCAAGCTACAGAAGTTTAAGATTGTGAGTCTTCAAATACACAAGAAACTTCTTAGATTCTGTGTGGAGAATCAGCATTCTCAGTTTGCAGTAATTCCCTTTGATCTGGCAACAGCTGCAATGTATTTTTCCTAATGTCTATCTTCTGTAGCAGTTCTTGGCTTCAAAGGATGTACTATTTAGATGACTGTCTTTTCAAGGAATGTCCTTTTCTTGGACCATGTGCATTGGGAGTTTTGCTTAATTTCTTTAGAGCAATGAAGGAGAAGGTCACACTTTCCACATTATAACAGAACTGCTTTTGTGAAGACTTGTTGGACACTTTAGGGGAATTATTTATGCAGGAAAGTACATGCAGCATTGTATCCTTGTGAAAGTGGGCTCCATTTCAGCTGAGACTTCATCCATTGTGTTTTGATTAAGGGTTGAAAGCAGCTGTTTTGATTTAATCACGTTTTGCTGAATCACAATTGACTGACAAACCTGATTGACATTACATTTGACTGAATTATGATTGACTTAAATTTGTAAAATAAAATGATTATCTGTGTCTGTTTTTTTTCCCTTTTCTCAACTGTTGTGTGACCATGGAGTTGGTATATTTAAATAAGGGTGTGTGGGGGCAAAGTCCCCATGTAGGGGATACAGAGGGGCTTAGCCCCTGCAAAATGTTTTTTTAAGGTATGTTTAATCAGGTTTACCTTGACCCCATTTTTCCAAAAGTACATTTATCCGAAAAAGTACTTTCACGAAAAACCAAGTCAACCAAAGCAAAAGATAACACTAGACACATGTATGCAGGGGGCAAGCCCCCCCTGCACATCCCATGTGGGAGGCTGCACCCCTACACCCCTGCTACTTATATATTCTAACTTTGAGATAGCACTGCAGTGGGGAAAGAGAATATTTCCTTATCCCCACTGTGCCACGATCTATAACAACAACCTTGGTTGCTTTTTGTTGACTTGTTTTTCGTGAAAGTGCATTTTTGGATAAATGCACTTTTGGAAAATTGGAGTCATGAAATTACGTTTCAGAGAAACATAATTTCTGTGGATTGAGGTAGACTTGTTTACTCTAATGGAATTTTTTGTGAAATGTATTTGTGAATCAGCAGTGATTCACTTTGCTTTTTTTTTTTTTGTTTTCTCCACTGTTGTTCAACTGTGGTGTTAATATATTTAAGAAAGGGAGGTATGGGGATGGAGTCTTGCCCCCTGCAAAAAAAAAACGTTTTTTAAGATATGTTTGGTGTAAAAAATTTTTTTTCGGTCTAATGTGATCATGTGAAATGTGTTTTCCATCAAATGAATTTGCAGTCAGATTTGTTCAGTCATGTACAAGTCAGTCAAAATTACTACACTCTGAGGGTTAAGTACCAACCAGCATCATGGTGGTACAGGCATTCATGTTAGGAAATTCTGAGATTTGATGAAGTTTCTGTGGGTCCAGTTTTTGAACCACTTTGGTCATGAGTTTCCACTGATTACTTGCAAAGGAACTTGTTGTTGATAGTTATAATTAGCTGCACAGATGGACTCTAGCATGCAATTTCTTTATCCTTTCATTCACTTGGAAAAAGTGGAAGCATCTGTAGTTTTTTTTTGTCCTTACATCTGCTGGACTGCATCTGTTTGTGTCACAGCTGACGTGAGAGCTTTCAGGATTTTTGATAATGCAATAAAATACTTTTTTTAAATGTCAAGAGGATGGTGTGAGGAACCTTGTGTATGCATTTCATGTGCCACCTTTGTGTCATAAAGGTTCTTTTGAAGTAGGGAAAGAAGAGGTGCATTTAATTCTGATTGTGCTCTACTGGCCAAAGTACAGCCATGGTTCTCCCTGCTGTTAATGATTGTAGTCCAGATTTTCCACTTTCATCTTGGGCAGGATCCATTGGTGCAACAGGAGAGTGAAATATTACATTTAGAAATACAGTCTTTTCATCTCATGGTGGAGAAGCATCTTCTGATAGGGATCTTCACTCCTTATGGTTACAGTCCTACAAGATGACAGGACACTTACTACAAGGAAATTTTGCTTATTATGAAAGAGGCTGTCTTGTTGGTATAACTCCTTCTAAAGGCAAATAGCTCTGGTGACTCTGACTGCTATTCCTACATACTTAACTTCTCTGTCATACTCTTCCATTGAAATCAGTTGTTAAAATGTATTGGCTTGTCTCCTGAGGGATTAATCTTTACTTTCCATCCAGTGGCAGTAAATATGTTTACTAAGTTTGAGCTTTACATGAGTGAGATCATCAAAAGTTCACTTGTATACTTTCAGGAAATGTAATTGCATTAGTCCCTCTGATAAGTATACTCATCAACAAATTTGTGTAACCATAAAGGGTGGAATAGTATGGACATATACTACAAATTTAAAGTACATATAAAACTTTACTTTTTTAATCATTATCCCAGTCTCTTATTTTTGTTTGCTTCTGAAGCAAAACTCTCTGTTCCCTAAGTATATAAAGTCATCCCAATGTTGGTGTCCTATTCAGTAGTTTTTGTGGCTCAGTCAATTAAATGTATAATTATGTAATACTTGTTTGGTGCTTCTTAATCTTGTACTATTTTCTGCTTCCTGTCTGGCTTGCTAGTGTCATGGCATACAGGATCAGCAACATGATAAGCAGGCATAAACATCTCTGCATCTGAATGTGAAATGTAAAAGCTGCTGAGTTACATCAGCAGATACTCAGTTTACTGTTCCATCACAGGTCCATGGCAGCTATATATACCTTGTCTGTCTGGTGCTTGGCATCCATTCGCATGAGTCTCAAATGCCACTGAGAGATCCAGGAGGGCCACAGCTGAACAAAATTGTTGGTCTATGGGTATCAGAAGGTCATTTAGTACCCATCGAGGACAATTTCTGTACTATAACAAGTATGAAATCTGGATCAGAATGGATTCCTGAGACCACTGTCTATGACATGGGGTCTGAAGATGTTTAAAAAAAAAAACTTCTCAATAACCTTACCAAATAATGGGAGGTTAGAGATTGGACAGAAATTGTCAAGTATATTGGAATTTAATGTTGTTTTTTTGAGTGTAGGACAATCATAACTTCTTTCAAAGCCAAAAAAAATCCCAAGTCTCAAAGACAAACCCTATATGTGAAAAATCTTTGGACCCACGATGTTGACTAGCTATAACATCTTGCTGGGTATGGATCCAGGCTGCATGATATTGATCGCATGCCTAAGACCACAGAAGTGGCCTCCTAGTTATCAGGATAATTAAACACCTTCCAAGATATAACAGTAGAATATAGTGTAGTATATAGAACAGTGAAATTATACCAGCTCCATTGATGTCTGGAGGGAGCAAGGAAGATCTGATAGAAGGAACCTTGCTGATGAAGAAACAAGCAATAGATTTGCATTCTAAAGCAGATGGGGCTCTCCTATTGGTCAGGCAAGACAAGTTGTACAACTCTTCAGCTGCATGTAAGAGTGCAGCTGTGAATTTGATACTATAGAGATCCCTCTAGATAAATGATTTGCCTTTTTTGAGTCATCTCTGTATGATAAGCAACTTAATGTTCTTCCATCTCAAACTTGTCCCTCCATAGACCCACCTGCTGGCACTGACAATCCAACATTTGCCCTTTCCTATAAAGAATCATGATCAAACCATGGCTCACATCTTCATGTGGAGACTGGGCAAATACAGCTTGGGGCAAGTGAATCCAGAGCTAAGGAGGAGGACCTCTTTAGTCTCCAACTAAAACATTGAGAGACTCAGCACCATCCTAAAAAAAACGGAGAGATAATAGATGAAAAGTGGTGTAATAATATGTCTAGTGGAGTGCATCAACTTCAGTTCATAGACCGGGGATGTCAAGGTTTGATAGTCCAAGGTCAGAGCAGACCAGGAAGTGGCAGAGAAATTATTTGCATGCTTTGATAATTACTCTTCCTTTGACTTGAAGCAACCTTGTAGTTAGTGGTGTGCTAGTTAGGGCTTACACCCTGCAAAAATAATTATATTTATTTTAACGTTTTCACATTTCCATGAATTCCTAGTCTCATTGAGTCCATGTTTTTAATAACTTACGTGTACTTGAGATAAGGGAAGCTGTACTAAATGTGAACATTAGTGAGCTTACGGCTTGCAATTTCAAAATAACATGCGACCTCTTCAAATTACAGATACCTGAATACAGAACCCAAGTTTTCTGAAACGGTTTTTACAAAAAGAGATAATCAAAAAATGTCAAATATAGACAGCAAATTGCATGTGTCTACCATTTATCTGCTACATATAGCACCTTTATGTTAATAAAACAAAACATACCACTGACATTTAATCTCCTTATTTTTTTACTTTAATTAATACTCAGAGTTCATAGTTCCAGAGTATGTCTTTAAAGAGCCATGATAACTGGTAGAGAGATTAGTTCTTTGATCATATTTTTAGATACAGTACTTGATGATTTCAGGAACAGAACCAAAATGAGAATACATATGTGCATACAATTCTTTGACTGTTACATTTGCATCTTGCAAACATTTTGAACATTGTCTGTACATTGTTGGATCACCACACTGGGCAAACTGGCAACACCGAAACCTAGTGATATTAACATATAATTTTCAGCAAATGCTCATAGATTATATGACTGTGACAAAAACAACTGATAATGTTTATTATTCATTAACATTAGAAACTAGTTGGTTTTATTGTATTCCATGTTTGTAAAGGCGTTAGCAATATACCCTGTTAAAATTGATTATATGTCTAATATTTGTTTACCAGGTAATTAAGCTGGGCCTCAAACAATTTTCATTCATGGATGGGATGCGGCTGGCATTGTACAAAAGGGGAAAACAATATCCATAGTTCATTAATATATAACAGTAGTAAGAAAAAATACATAAATAATGATTTATCTTGTATTACTTTACTAGAGGAGTAACTGACAGCAAGCATTGTAAACGTAATATATTTTTTAATAAAGAAAAGCCAAATGTTGACCCTAACAGTATCTGAAGACAGATTTTTTTTTTTTCAGTGAGCAAGCTCTGTATCGTCATGTGGCTGGATTCGCTTCCAATACCCTCTTTTTGTATATACTATTTCCATAGTCACACAAAATTTGAGACAGGACAACTACTACATTTCAAAGCCAGTGTTTCCACAGAACTACAGATTACAGCTGGACCATGCCTGTTAGTACCAATAATTGGTACTTATAACATAATCGCAATTTGTTTGAGGTACAGTTCTCACTTGTACTATTTCACATTCGTAGTTTACATTTCCATTCTATTTGTTTTAGAGATCTTGACAGGTATCCATGTAGTTACACATAGAATATTCACAAGGATTATATGCATGACCTGATTTCAGTTCTGTGCCTGAACAGAAAACAAGTCAATTAACTACTGAGTATTTGGTGGTCACAAAATTAAACGTATTGCAACAAATACACACCAGTGCTTTTATATAAGAGCAGTAAAGATTTACATGGGTTCAAAAGATGATGGGGAAGCTTAGGTTGTATCATTCATTAAATACATGTCTGGAAGACTTCCAAAGGGGCAAGACTAGCATCTGCTAAGTACTTATTTTATTTATATATTGCATTTGTATACTGGGATAATTCATCTTGGCAGAAAGCTACCCCTTTTCAGTGGAGGCCCAGGGGGAAAGGTTCCAGAAAAATTACAACATTATATAACGGACATAGTAAACAGAGGTACACAATTAATCAACAAATTTACAACATTTATACAGTGTATCATTAAAGAACAGCATAATATAAAGCACCATGAAATATATTTGAAAATGAACTTGACAGAAGGAGAGAAAATAATAATAATAAGAAGAATAGTATCTTGTAGTCAAGGGTTTACATCTATCAGTTTTCATATTCTTATTAGATGAACCTGTATCATACCAGAAAGGCCGCAGTTTTGCCTATAGTATATGCACATGTATGGATGAGTGTGTGTGTGTGTGTGTGTGTGTGTGTGTGTGTGTGTGTGTGTGTGTGTGTGTGTGTGTGTGTGTGTAAAAGAAAAAAGAAAAGAAAATGAAACTTCACAGAGTAGTAACTTTGGGAAACCCTGTACTGACCATGATGGCAGACAGTACGTTACGTGAGAAACATACACACACACAAAATTAAGAACATATGACTAAATATGACATAACAAAAATGAGCTAATTAATGAATGCATAAGGAAGTAATTTCACCACTTTAATTTTTGTACACTACTGAGCTTTTTGAAAGCAGTACAGTGTGATCTTTGCTTCCAGTCATTTAGTATGTATTTATACAAAATGGATCTTTGCATAAAAAGTGGGCTGTTCATTGAACAGTTTACATGAAGTGACTCCTGGGCATAAAGCCATTAACATGAAATGATCTTTGCTCAGAAATGAATTACCTGATGATTCACTGTGGCAAAAGCTGCTGATATGGTGCAAATACTTAAGGAAGAAACAGTCACAGGATAGTAGCTTTTATTGGATTTGTGAGTGACTATGTTACGGTGCAAGACTGGTCAGCATATACTAAAATGCTAATTGTAGCGGTGTCAAAAATTATAGACTATTGCACAGATAATTGCCCACAGAAAAGAAAAGATAAATAAATTTAAGAAATATAATTTAAAATGCTGAAAAGACTTCAACTGTTTCATGCTTATGTGATTTACAGAGACTGCAGAACATTTCAGGTTTTATAACAGAAATCAAAGAAATTTAAATATTTTGGAGGACTCCTTATTACAATTGAGAAACCCGATATAGTTAGTTTTAGAATTATGAAAAATAAACTTCAAATGCAACATTAAAATAGCAAATTACTAAACTTGCTTTTATGACTTTAAAGCATTTTTAACAGGACGTGCCTTCCTGCACCTTGATGTAAGAGCTTGCACCTGACATTCCTGCTGTGTGTAAAATAATAAGTCAGGGGTCATTGTACCATATACTGGGAGGACTTCCCTATGGTACTGCAACCTTAGAGACAGTATTCCCCCACGTTTGGGAGAATACTCTTGTAATTCCAAAGATCACAATTAGGGATGTCAGATTTGAAATGGGGAGCCCTATCAGAGAAATGCAGCAATAACGTAAACTGGCTGAACCCTGATATTCCTGGTCAAAACCTGATGCCACAACATATGCACAGAAAATAAATGGTGTCAATATATGAAGAAGATGTGTTAGCAATGTCTACTACTATGCTATATATGATAGCCTTTGATTATTATGACCAATACCTGATAACTAGGCCAAACTGCTTCACAGGTATTGCATATTTGGTGTGGGAGGAAGCATGCCTTGAAGACAAGTGGGCCATATCAGTAATAGTGTGCAACTAAAAAGTATTTATTTATTTTACCTGTATTTGTGAATGGGGGTAGAGCATTGATCACCATAGATCTTTTCCAGAACTTAGTCTGGGAGCACTGTCTGGTAAAATGACTTGCTCAGGGTTATGCATTTAGACAATTGAGGCTGAGAGAATTAAACCCTGGATCACTGAACTACAGGAAACAACTTGTTAATAGCTCCTTCATCATATGTGCCAATTGCCAGACCTGTTACCAAGCAACTGAACTACAATGAAGCACATGATGACCAGGTCTACACTGTTTGAAAGATGCTTGACCTATGACATGCCCAGAGAATGGTTGCTGACACTTGCCATAGCCTAAGAGGGCTGAGCGACTGTTGTCGTTCACAAAGAAAGATGGATGACTAGATACATTCCTTAACACTTAATGATCTTACAGTCAAAGCCACAGAACTCCATATGGAGGATTTTGTGGCAAAATCCAGGTCATGTGAAGTGCCCATGCAGGTTTATGGTAAAAGAAAATGGATTCATAATTTCCTGAAGAGATTCATGAAGCTAAATCTGTAGAAGAATGTGATGAGATAGATGTGGATTTATTCTCCTGAGATTACTGATTCATACCCAGAGGGGAACATGGTATCTGAATCTCCCTGTGAAGGACTCTCTTTTCAAAAAGTGCCAGTGTTTTCAGTGGGAGAACACTGAGGTTTCTCAGTCCATCAGAAAATACTATGAGCTGTTACAAATGAATATTTGGAAGCTCCTCCCACCCCGCAGTGCTGTCAACACTGGAAGATATGTTTATCACAGCCTGTGGTTTTCCATTCAGCCAGCCTGCTGTACCTATGAAGCAGATAAAATGTACAAAGTTTCTCAGTCTTTTCAATTTTTATGCACTCCTAGACCTGACCCAGCAGCTATAGCTTTAGTTAATCCAGCTGCTGCCAAGAATTTTGTAATTCTAAACCTTCTTCTTTTGACAAGGATGGCAAATCAGTTGATAAGTTTAGGGAAAAAAATGTGTTCTCTTGCAACTTTAACATGTGGGCCTGACAAATAAAAATTCTAAAAATTAAATTTTATTCTGATTATGTAAGTATGAGGAACGTTTTATATGCAGTTCACTCCACTGAGGAAAAATCTAATTTGTGGTTTAGTTTCTTCAGTTTCTCAGGTCACTCCTCATTGTTTAAAGTGTGTTTTTGACTCTGTACACATTACATCCAGGGCTATGGCCACTGGTGCTGTGTTGAGGAGGTTCACCTGGCATTCTCAGAACTCCCCAGACGATGTAAAAAATGAGATTTGAAATTCACCGTTGGATAGAGATTTAGTTTTTGGACCCTTTGCTACAAAAGTTATCAAAAATATGATGAGAAAGTTAAGCTAATAAAAGGAATCTCTTGGATTGTTCACCCCCCCCCACCTTCTCCAAAATCTCCATGGGATTTTCTGCTCCCTTATCCAGGTTTGGCAAGACATAAAACAAACAGTATAAAAAAATAGCAGGTACTTAAAAAACAATGTCAGGGAGGCTCCAAATAGAAAACAGGAGCTCCCAAGAACAAGGGACAGTCAAATAAGGTATAATGATTATGTAAGAGACCTTGTATCTCCCTCCCATCCTGGCAGTCATTTATCCCTTCTAGAAAACAGAAGCTCCATTTCTCTGTTTCAGATAAATGGGTTCTGAGACTGATTCAGCAGGGTTGCAGTAGGCAGTGGGAAGAAATCCATCCTTTCCAGAGAATTATTCCACATCCACTAGACCAAACCCCTGTGCTCCCTGCAGTCCTACAGCACATGCTTTCTCAAGGGGGTAGTAGAAACAGTTCGTCCTCCCCAGTTGGGAAGATGCTTTTATTCAAGAATGTTTCTGGTGCCAAAGAAAGAAAATGTCTGGAAGGATCATTTCTGGACATTTATTTCATAAGCCAGTATGTGACAGTGCTCAAATTTTCACTTTACAATCTGGTACCCCATCTTCCTTAGTTGTGTTTTTTTTTTGGTAACCTTAGATTTAAAAGATGCTTATTACATTCCTATCCATCCAGACTTGAGATGTTTAAGGTTTTACGTGTCTGGATCACATTATTAGTTCTCGTCCTTATCCTTTGGATTATCCACTTCCCCAAGAGTGTTCACAAAGGGTCTACAGGGTATTAACATGTTTCCATATTTAGACAACTTGCTTATCTTTTTCAAAGTGTCTGGAAACTCTCAGTTGGATGAAAGATTGTCTATGAAGACTGGGATTCCAAGACAACATTCAAAAGTGTTTTTGACTCTATCACATACCATTGATTTCCTGGGATGTCTGTTAGACATCTCAGTACAAAGTGCTTTTCTTTCACAGGAAAAACTATATCTATAGTTAGATCTGTTCTAGGAGTTTTCCACTCAGACTTCAGTCACTGTGAAGGAATGCATTAGGATTCTGGGTCTCATACCATCTATGATTCTCACAATACCTCTCGCAAGACTACACATGAGAAAGATAAAATGGAATCTGAAGTCACTTTGGTCCCAGCACCAACACCCATTATTTTTCTAGATTCCAGTTCTGGAATTTGTAAGAAGAGAAATCACTTGGTAGAAACATCAAATATCTCCAAATCCAGGCCTTTCCTCTTCTCTTCCTGTTCAAATCACTAACCACAAATGCCTTAGACTTTGCCTGGGAAGCAGTTTCAAAGGGGATAAAAGTGCAAGGTGTCTGGGACAGCAAAGACAGACACCAGCACATAAATACAAAATAGATGGTTGCCCTTATCAAGGCATTCAGCTCTCTGAATTCCCTTTAGTCCCAAACAATACTACAGTGATGTGATATATAAACAAGTAAGGTGGAAGCAGGTCTTACTGCCTATGCAGACTAACCATGCTAGCATAGTTGTACATCACAATCTTACTCTACATGCTTCCTACATTCCGTCAGAGAAAAACTGTGTGGCACACAAGCTGAGAAGGCTAAAGGCAGACCCTCGTGAATGGAAACTATATGGGGGGGGGGGGTTCCAAGATTTGATCCATCTGTGGGGATTTCATTAAGCAGACCTTTTTGCCTCCTCTCTGACCAGTCAGCTAGCAAAATCCTGCTGCAGGACTCCATGCAAGAAGGCCTGGAAGGCAGATGCTTTTTGTTTTCCTTGGACAGGAATGTTGCTGTATGTATTTCCCCCTTTCCACTGCTATCCAGGGTACTTCTGAAGATTCAGAAGGAATCACCCAAGATGTTTTTTTTTGGTGACTCCCTTCTGGCCCAGGCAGCAGTGGTTTTCCCTTCTTTTGGAATTGATCAGGGGCAATTGCTACAGGCATCTTCACAGATTGGATCTACTCACACAGAATGGGTGTTTGATACATCCTGAACTCAAACAACTTGCACTGACTGCCTGGATGATAGGGTCTTGAATTTCTTCCAGACACCTGCTTACTGAGGACATGCAGCAGGTATTAATGGAAGCAAGAAAACATACTAATAGAAAAAAATGATATATAAGCAAATGTAAAAGGTTTTCTAGTTGGTGCCAACAACATGATCATCAACCATTCAGGGCTAGTTGTTCTCTGGTTTTATAATATTTGTGTAAGTTGCTGTCCTATGGCCTCTCTAACTCCTCTATCAAGGTTCATTTGTTGCCGATTTCAGCATGTCTGCCCATGAACTGCCCTCTTTCAATGCATTCTGATGTCAAACTTTTGAAAGGGTATTGCATAAGAGACCTTCAAGAAAACCAGTGGATCGTACTTGGGATCTTAATTTTGAATGACAAAAGCTAATACTTGCACCATTTGAACCATCTGACCTTGCTGACTTGAGGTTCTTAACATCAGAATGGTTGGTGTGACCTCTACAAGAAGAGTATCTGAATTGCATTCTCTTATGGTGGATGGATCAAACTTATCTCATTTTTCTCAGAGACAGGGTTTTCTTGAGAACTAATCCCTTTTTTATTCCAAAAGTGGTATTCCAGTTTACTTTAAGCCACATTATCCATCTCCCCATGTTTTCCCTGAACCTCAAAATGAGGGAGAAAGGATACTTCATAATTTGGATTTACATAGACAACATAAGTACTATCCTGCCAGAGTAAAATCTTTCAGAACTTCCAATAAGTTGTTCATTTCTTGTGAAGCCAAGAAAATAGGAGAACCAGTGTCAAAGCAGACTATTTCCAATGGTTGTCTTCAGCTATTGCCTTTTGTTATTCCCACCACAACAAAACTATTCCAAGTACAGTCAAAGCAAATTTTTCCAAGGTCTTGGCTTCATCTATGGCTTTTGGAAAGAGTTGGATTCTACAAGTATTCTAGAAGCAGCAACTTGGTATTCTGTACATACCTTAGAAAGCACTATAAGCTAGATTCCTTCTCCAGGTCTAGGTCAGGCTTTGCTAGGACCATTCTTCAGGTGCTTCTTGACCCTTTTTCCACCTCCCAGTTGCTCTAAGCTATGATAATCTACCCATATAACTTAGGCTACTACAGCAGCGATCAACATGAAGAAGATAGTGCAGTTGTGTATATACACTTACAATGACAGTAGATGGTTGAATCATCATTGCTGCAATAGGCTGTCCTTCCCTCCATCCTCTTTGTTTTTAGTGTGTTTTTTTATACCAGGGTGTGAACATTTGCTTTTTATTGTTCTAGCAATGTCTTCTCAGAGCTCAGCCTCACTCTCTGCTGGCATGAAAGCTCTGAAGGGCTTGGCACCCAAACCTTTCTTTCTAGCCAGTTCATCTCAAGTTGACTAATGGTTTTGGGTATGTGGAAGGTGCCCTGAAGCTTTGGAAGCTGGCCTGCTGTTATATTCTGTGTGAGACATACAGTATCCCACATAGGTTAGGCCACTGCAGCAGCGATCATTCAAACATTTACTTTTATGGTAAGTTTACTTACAAATCTGTACTTTTTCATCTGTCACAGTCTCCATTAAATATCAGAGTAAGATATTCACTACACTACCACCACGGAAAGTATAATCCAGGGCCCAAGCCACAGTGTGAAGTGATATTTCTTTACATTGTTCTTAAATCCTCCTGTGTAAGTTGTTGCATGTACATTTATTTTTCCCCATCCTTACATATTTGAATTCTCAGTACTATATTGCAAAATACTCCATCTGATTTTCTTGTTGCATATAGTTCTAAACCAACAGAACGCATTGAAATGCAAGCTTAACAGTTGACAAAAGTTCCAAAGACAGTTCAGAGGTGCTGAATTCTAATTTAAATCAAATATAGAAACCAAGATAGAGTTCTGTTTAGAAAAACAAATCTGAGAAAGTATTTTTGATTAAAACACCATTGCATTATGACTTTTAACGCATATAAAGCAGTTTGGCTCATTGCTTTTCTTCTTGAATAGCTACGCAGATCTGATCACATTGTAAAGCAGATACGCGCTCATGAAAAATAGTGTGATACAGTTTTTCATTTAAATGTTAGGGCTGCAAATGTGAACCTCCCCGAATATTACAAGTGCTGTGGCTGGATATAAAAGTGCAGTTGCTTGCAGATGTCACTTGTTCATTTGTGTTATTATATGATACAATAAAATCAATATGTTTTTAATTCAGTACATCCAGTTTTGTTATCATTGAGGAAAAGAGCCTTAAAATCTTGCTTTGTTCAGCCCTTATTTCCAAGGCATTTGTACACAGCTGAGAAAAATATAGAACATGGTGGGAAATGTGGTGAGAAAAGGAGAGGGAGTGAAAATATTTACAATTTATTACATTTAATATAGTATTTGTAATACTTTCAGCTTCCTAATACATAAAGTACTACTAGACTGAGTTCTGATTACAGCAAAATATGGCGTTGGCTCATTATATATGACAATGTAAGGATGTCTCTAATCAGAAAGCAGTAATAATTGTGAATGCTACTTAGTAGGGATAGAATATGTTTTAGTGATGTGGTTCATAAGCGTTATTTATACTCTGAGAGAAGACAAAGTCAGCAGCTCCCATAGCCAACAACTGACCACTTGGTGCAAAAATGCATGCCTGAGACAGTTCTAGCATCCCCTGTAAAAGAAGAAGAGAAAATAGTTTCACATACATTTAATAATGTAACTGTAATAAGAACATTTCAGACTTTGTTGGTGGCTCACTTATAATGAAATTGTTGTTATTTATACAGTTTAATATGGTCATTGAGACATGCAGGCATATAATCTCACTCACTGTCACCAAGATATATGTGATGGATGGTTGTAAGGGGCTCATGATCAACAATGCTAATGCCATTTTACAATGTGAGTAATGATTGGCTGTAAGAGCATATGGTAAATATACACTGCTGCTTTGGGTATTAGCCACCATCTGCCACATACAAATACATTTTACACTGTGTAGCTATAATCATTGTCTCACCAGGATTTCACCCACCTCAGACTGTGACCAGTGCTTTCCAGTGCAATCTTCTAACAGCAAGTCAAATTTGACCATAAGTACTTTGCACACAGATGGCCAATTCCGAAAGATTTACTCTCAGTATAAGTGACCATTTACACTGACGGCAGGTCTTTTGGAATAAGGGCAGACATATTATAGACAGACCTTACACCAAAGTAAGTCACTCACAGTGAGACCAGGTCTTTTGGAATAAGGGCAGACTTACACTGAGTGCAACTCTTTTGAAATCTGCCTCATCAATTTCCCAGAGAGATTAACATGTTTAGCAATTTCATTTTGTCTAAAAATTATACTATGCGAGTAGAAAAGTTTTTACAAGGATAGACAAGTCTACAAAGGACAGATGCAGACCAACCCTGGTGAAGCAAGAAGGTCTGTCTGTCATGTTTTCCCAGGCTGTCACAAAATGGATCCTGCTTGAATGACATAATTTATATAGGCAATTGTGAAAACCAGTGATTGTTGATTTGTATTTAGGAATCATGCCAGACAAGGGAAGAAAACTAGTCAAAACAAATTTCCCTTACTTAAGATTATACTAAGGGAGCATCACCATCAGTCTCTGCATTTTCTGCAAGGAGGACAACCTGAGACTATCACCCCAACATGAACTACAACAAGGTCATATTCATATTTTGGATACTTCAGGAAATGGAAGGCCCTGGTGATGTCCCTAATCCTACAGTCTGAGAGTTAACTGTGGTCATTCAGCCCTTTTACAGTCACGTGAATGTAGACCCTGTATGCTTAACCATGGAATTACCAATAACAAGAACATTTCATGTATTATTACTGATTTTTCTGTTTTTTATCATCATCATCATCATCATCATCATCATCATCATCATCTATTGTATATATTTGGTTATTTAATGTTTAAACTACACTTAAGGTTAATCACGTTAAATTTTTGCTCAGAATGCACTGGGCATGCACTGTTACATTGTCGTAAATAACATTAGTAGAATGATACCCTGCATTGGAATGGCACTTATTCCCTGGTTTTCTTTTTTTCCTTTAAACACCTTTACAGAATTATTACTTGTGACATAAGCAAGCTTAATTTATATAAAAAATAATCAAACCATATTAACTAGTTTGCATTTACAAACATTATACATCCCATATATTGTTATACATCATGTAATCTAAACCACATTACATAAATTATTTGATTCCTGCCTTCTCTTAAACCTTATTCCTCCTCCAATGATTGTTCTGCATGTATTATTCCCACAATTTCCATTTTTCCTACAGTATGTAATTTACTCCATCCCTTTTCTAAAGATTCTACCTCCTGTTGTTTTATCAATGTTACAATATTCACTACTTCAAGTATAGCTGGTTTAGATTCTGATTTCCATTTTCTAGTAATTGCTTTTTTGGCAGCCAGCAGAATTAAACTTAATGAGGCCTTACTATGGCTAGGCAGTTCAGATCCTGTATCCCAGGCAAAAATTAATTTCCTTAGTTACACCCATTTACTCATCCAGTAATTCTTAGTCTACAGAATTTTTAAAGTCTGCCAAACCAATACACTCTAAAAACATATGTTCCCAGTTACCTCCTTCTTCCCCATCACACTTCCAACATTTTTTTGGAGTCTGCTTGGGGTATAAAAGTATCTCTGTAAACTCTTCCAGGCAAAAATCCTAAATCTTCTAGATTTTGTTGCATATTTGGGAACCATACATATATGTTTCTTTGTGAATCACATGTCTAATCTCTCTTCCCAATCTTTTCTGACCTCTTCTGATTGATTCCTAGTTACCATGCAATATTTTATATGGCCTACTAATTATCCTTTTTTTTAAACATCAGCGTCTGTTCTATCTTGCACTAAAAACTCAGCCAGTGCAGGTCTTTCATTTAGGATTCCCCATCCATTTCTCTTTGTCTGTACTTTGATATGAATCCTTGATGGGGAAGGCAATCCATAGCCTTCAATCCAAATGTCTTCTTGACCTTTTCCCTTTCTATTATCTTTCCTTCTCTAATTATTTGTTACCAATACCTTGGTTCCTTAGACATCTTCCACCAGTAAATTCCAAACCCCATCCATAATTCTCAACCTCTTAGCACAAAAAGTCTGGACAAAACAAAAATAATGGGAGGGGCAAAGCCTCAGAAATAGGGACACATTATAAATGTTGCTCTTAGAAGCTTAGAAAGTTTCTAGAATAAAAGGTCTTGTGTTACCATGCATTTTCGGAAGTATATGAAGTCTGAAACTGAAATGCCTGTCATTGTTTAGTGAATTCAGTCCTCTCTGATTTGCTACAAAAATCCAGAAAACCACATATTTTATGAGGATTGGACCTGGACATTCTGCAGAAATCTGTACAGTTGAAAGGTATGTAACCCCCTCTTGTCTATTCTCTGTACCCCTAACTGCTGTCATCCCTATCAGCAAAATCACCTTTTTCCATTCCTGTGTTGGCTTTCTGTTACTTTATGCATATAATATTCTGTATAACTGTTGTTATTCTCCAGGATTTGCATCCAAAATCCTATTCTTTCCTTATTTATTGAATTACCCCTGCTTCATCATTATCCGTTTTCACTTTGTATTGCAGCTTTCTGCTTGTGTTATCTATAAGAGACTTAACTGTGAGCTCTAAAATATCCCTTCAAATCAGGTAATCCTAAACCTCCTTGTTTTGTTGGGAGGATCGGCTTATCTCACTTGACTCTTACCCTTTTTTAATTTTTGTCCACAATGTCTCCTTTGGTTGATAATAATATGCCTGATCTGTGTATAAAACTAAAGGGACTAAAACATTTTTACTGCTTGTATTTTGTTATCCATATCTATAGGCAAGAGCATCTAGTTTCTCATTCTTTGTATTACTTTTTGTTTAGTCTGTTCCCACATGTCCTTAGCTGCCATAACCAGATCCTTTTTAATCCATACTCATATAAATACTTATTTTTATCACGTCTCCTGAAATATGGGTATAACTGGACCAATTCATGTGTGGGCACAGGTACATAGTTTATAGTTATAGCCTTTGTTTTATCTTAATTATGTTTATATCCTGAAAAAAAACCCAGAACTGTCTCAGAATATTCTACAACAGTGAGATGTCATTTTCTGGTTCTTTCAGGTACAAAATAATATTGTCTGGAAATAAAGCAAATTTTTCTTTAACACTATATCAATTATTATCTTTGAATTTCTGAGTTCCTTATTTTCTTTGACAATGGTTCTACATATAATGAAAATAACAAAAGGGAAATAGGACACCATTTCCTGATTCCTCTGTTCAGACACAACTTATCAGAGAAGAACTGTCTCACTTTGCGTTTTACCTCTGATCCATTGTATATCCTTCTTATTAACCATATTATTGTATCAGAAAATGCAAATGTGTCCATTGCTCTACTCATAAAATTACAGCTTACTTCTTCACGTTTTCTCTGCATCAAGACCCATCCATAACAGGAGCATTTTCTTACATTATGTTTCCCTCTGGATTATAATTGCTCTATTAATATTGTCAAATGTTTGCCTCCACAAAACCACTTTGGTCCATGTCCATCAATTAGTATATACATAAATAATTTATAGTCATTGTTTAGAATCAAAATGGGCCTATATAAAGCTGAATCAGATGGGTCTTTATCATATTTAGGTATTACAGCCGCTACAACTTTTTTCCAAGATGTTGGTGCCTTCCCTCCTTCTAAAATATGGTTAAACAAAACCTTCCAGATTTTTATCAGTTTTTTCCTCATAACTTCCAGCAGAGTACTGTCTACTTCCAGAGACTTTCCTGTAGCTTGATTATACATCACCATTTTTATCTTATCTCTTCCTAGTTGTTTTGCCTGGGTCTATATTAGAAAATCAAACTTTCAAAAGTTTGAGTGTCATATGGTCGACACCATATGATCGAATTTTTGAAAGTTTGAACATTTTAACAGAGATCTCTGCACAGCATGAAATGGGAAGATTTCACTTTTCTGCACTGTAGTGCGATCTCGGAGTTGGTATATTTAAAGGGGGGGGGTGCACCTGAAACGTTCAGGTAGGTTATTTGTGGAATTTTTTTTATTAGATGTTTGAACTTTTAATAGTTTAATCATATGGTGTCAACCATATGACAGCCAAACTTTTGAAAGTTCAATTATCTATATAGACCTGTTGAGCCTTATCTACCACTAATGTTGGCATATTTAAGTCTTCCATATATATTTCCTTATGTGCTTTTTCTTGATTTCCCCACTTCTCTGCTTTATACAAATTTTCATAAAATTTCTGAAATATCTCTGATACATCTGCAGGATCTTTGGTTATTTTTATTCATCATAGCCTCCCTAAGTTTGTCAACAGCCCTTTCTACTTTCTGTTACCTAAGTCATGCCAAAGATTTTTGTGTTCCGGAATTATTATTAAAAACAGTTGCTTAACAGCAGTCTTTCTAAATGTATGCATATTATCCAGGTACTCCCTTATTTTCTCTTTAACATTCTGCAATTGCTCCTCTTTTTGTTCTGTGAGATTCCCTTATTTTGCAATATTAAATATTTGTCAGCCTCTGTAAATAATTCTTATTCCATCTTAACCAGATATCTTCTTCTTTTATTTATACCCTATTTTTAAACTCTGCTTTCATTTTATTCCACTCACTAGCTATAACTTCTGTGTTACTTTCTAGCTTCCCTAATAACTCCCTGATAATTTCAACTACCCATTCCTTAAATTCCTTTCTTTTTAACAAGTAGGTGGGGAAGAGCTAGACCCTCAACTTTACTTCATTAGCCTGCATTTTTATCTTAGTAATTATTGGCTATGATCTGAAATAGTTATTAGATGTTTATCAAAGTTCTCAATTAAATGGACATGTTCCTGTGAAATATAATTTCTATCAAGTTTAACCCAATTATTGCACCTTGGAGAAAAATATGTAAATTCTGTTTGAGTTTCTACTATTGAATTCACATCTTTCATAACAAATATTTTCATAAATTTCTTCAGAAATCTATTTTCTTTTGTTGTATTTTCCTGTCTAGCCCCCCGATACATCCTCATTCTTGCAAATCAAATTCCAGTCAACATCTATAAGTAATATTCCCTGCTAAAAACTAGTTATTTCTCCCATTTTTAAGCTACAAAATAACAGTTTTAGGTGGAATACAAATACATACCAGCTTATTCTTCATCCCTTGCCAATAGCCCCTTACTACTACAAATCTGCCATTATTATCTTTTTCCCTCTTCTGTCATTACTGGAGCTCTGCTAGCAATTACTGTAAGTACTTCTTTTTTCCTTTGTCCCTGATATTCTGTAGAATATCTGTCCTGAAATCCTATCTTTATCAAATTCAAATTCTATTTCTTTCCAAAATAGGTCTCCTGTAGCATTGTTATTTGCACTCTGCATTTCTTAACATAATTAAGCATTCTTTCCTTTTTGTCTATACCTGTGAGACCATTCACATTTCAAGATAATATGGAAAATATTGCCATTATGGTAAGAATTCATTATCCCCACCTATTATACATGGCTGTTTTTTAATGTCTATTTCCAGCTTTTGTGATACATGCACCCATTATTGTTTGGCAAGTTAATCCTTTACACAGTTATTTCTTATCATAAATTTTGAAACCTATGTCACCTTTTATAAGATTTTTTGTTTCAATAGAAACTCTCTCAAAAAACAAACAAACAAAAACAAAAACAACAACAAAAAAAAAAACAGAACAAAAAAAACCCCACAAACACATCCCCAGAACATCCTCATAACCTGATAACTTAATACAAACCCACATAACTATGTACAATTTCAAATATAAAGTTTAACCCTCCTAATAGGAACATTTTTGCCAAGCAGACAGTGGCATACACAGGCCCTAATTAACCAGAAATTGAGGTTATCCACGCTAAGACACAAGTTACTGCATGTGCTTCTACTTACACTAATTGGTGTATTTTCTTTTTTTTTTTTCTTTATTCTCCCCTTCGAGATGCGAAAACTACTTGCATACTTTCAGAAATCATTATCTTTTTGCCTTGAAGAAACCAGTGTTCTGTCTTTTATTGCCTTATTATCAGCTTGTCTGTATGGAAAAGTAAGTGAAAAAAAGAAAATGTATTCCTCTGTTGCAGCCTGAAAGGCAAGCTGAAGCATTTATTGCTAATGAAAAACTTTTTAATTACATTCAGTGTTCTCATATTTACTTGTTTCCATTTAAGATTTGTGATTAGATTAAGCCAAAGATCTTAATCCAGGCATTCACCTATGCAAAAGTAAGAGAAAACATATCAGCTGTACATCTATTATGATCTGTGCACTTTACTAACCCACCCCACACCTCAGCAAACCAAGATTACAACCTTTTAACTTAAATATGCTTTTGTATAACTTTTCCTCTTTTTGCACTGTAATACCTACATTGCTTAATACCAAAAAAGAAGAAAAAAATGAAAGAGAAGAGGAAAAAAAAGGCATCTGCTTACTTTAATAACTTTATCACATACAAGAACAACTAAGCACTTTACTATAACATTTTCAATTTATATTGTGAGAAGTGTCATAGAAATGCTGTTATGAAAACATTGTTTTACTTACAGTTACCTTTTTCCTTCTTCCTCCCTTTCCTCTCAGAGTACTTCCAAACACTGACATGAACTGATGCAAATCCTTTTTGATTTTTCACAAGTTTAACAAAGTCAACAAAAGTCCTCTCTTTCCACTTATTTTATACAGATGTATTTCACAAATGCAATTGATGCTTTGCAGTCTCACATTTATTCAGCAGTTTCCATGTTGCCGGTCTTCTTCCTTTTCATCTCCATCTCCCAACTCCAGATTCCAGTTCATTTCCACAGTACTCCAATTTCTTCTGGTCATCTCCTGTACTTTTCTCTGTCTTTCAAGCATTTTCCTTTGGAAGAGTCTCTCCATGTGCTTTATCAAAATAATGAGAAGTAGAGTCTGTTTTTGCTTGATGGCTCATTTTTGTTGGACAAACTTTTGCATTTCCTCCTTGGCTTGTTCTGCATCAAAAATTACATTGATCCTCCAGGAACAATATTCTGAATGCAGCTAGATACAGCAACTTGAATCTCACACCTGCCTCTTGACATTCCCTGATTACAGGAATAAATTTGTTTCTCTTCTGTCTGGTGTACAGTAAACAATCATTTTCCCACAAACATTCTACTGTTTCCATCTTTTAATTATTTGCCTTTTTGCCACAGTTTTGTCAGGAACAACTCTTTCTGCTGGTAGTTTTGCATCTATAATAATAATAAAGATCTTGGCTGCTTTCTCAAGGCCATATTTGGAGCAAACTCACAGTGTTGCCTGCCCTTTCAATTAACAGTTTCTGCTGAGGAATACCAGTCTACCTGCTTATTTTTGCCTTCATAAAATTAATACATTCTGTTTCTCCTAGTTCTCAGATATGGCAAAAAATCTCAGATTTTCACTACATGCTCTGTCCTCTACCATTTCTTTAAAAATCTCATCTTGAGCAGTTTCATACTCAGCCAGCCTTTTCTTCATTTCAGTCTCTGATTTTGGCAGTTTTATCAGCTCATCTGAATATCTGTTTAAAACTTCTTTATTTTTCTCATGCTTTTGTTATTTGAGTTGATATACTCCTTCAGTGTTTTTGTTTATTGTAATCAACTCTGAGCATGTTTGACTTATTTTCTCTCTAGGTTACTAGAAGCCATGTCTTGCATCAAAACTAGAGCTTTAACTGCTTTTTTCCTGAGCAGCTACAGGATTCTTCCCAGTCAGTGTTTTCACCTTTTCTAGTTGATTTTCTTTCAAGCTCTCCTCTCCTAGTTTCTTCTTCTTTACAGGCATCCAGATGATATACTTACTAGCCAGTAACTGAATGTTACTCAAGCTGACAATATCACTGGCTGTTGTTTCTCAATTTCTATTTTCACGCTGCAAGAGTTGAAGTTAAACTGTTGATCAGTGTGTAGCCATCTTGGAAGTCCTCCATTCCCTGGTTTTCTTATAAGTAAATTAAAAACTGCTTGCTTTACAGGGAGATGTAGTGTGGTTCTAGCACTTTTACATTAGTCATGTAATTTTTACTGGGGCTATCCAATATTGTAGTACAACTATATTGTTCCATACCTTATAGATTTATGAAGGTGCTTATAATTGCTTTTGTTAGGGAATTGTGTTGTTTATTTTTAATTAAGATGTTCTTTGTTGTTCTGTGTTAGTAATTAACACTTAAAAGAAAAACAATTTTTTAAGAATTTTTGAATGTTTTTTTCCAAATAATGTCAAATGCAGTATGTGGTCAGTTCATTTCTCTTTATATTCTGAGATATATGCTTTATTTTTTATTACTTAATTTTTTAACTTATTATTTTTACAAAGTCTGTTTGTACAAATAGTTTCCAAATTCAATATTTTATTTAATTATTTTAGAGATGTCTTCTGTTACTTAAATAAAATAAACATTGCCTTTGCTGATGGTCTGTATATTCATTTTAGGTACAAACTAATTTGTACCTACATTTTCAGTTACATAATAATTGCTGACCTTGATGAGATCTCAGCTTCTTGATTTCTTGTTTAGTGAGATAGATGACAAACAACCAAAACCATGTCCTGGAACCAAAGTACTCCACAAACCACTGAGCATAAAGTATTAAAAAAAAAGCAAGGAGTACACCATAGATAGATGCATTACAGGAAAGTAAGAGGCTGTGATTCCAAAAGGATAACTGTCAGTAGTAAACACTAGCACAAAAAGGAAATGCTTGAGAAGCTCTTTCTATTTCAGAAACAGGTCCACTGCAGTGATTCTGCATGGTTGCTAGAATCAGTGTGGTGGGTTATCTCCATGGCCATGCTAAAAATGAATGAGGCATTTTGGGGAAACACCTGTGCTAATTAATCATGAGCACCCTCATGGAAATGTCTCCATTTAGAGCAGCCTTTTTTCTATTTACTTGTTTATCGGTTTTGGCACAGAGACCACCTTTTGTGTTTTATAGGGTAGCTACATAGCCAGCTGTGTTAATGAACAGTGCTGAAATGCTGCATTCCCCCATTGTAGTCAAAGGGTGGGGGGAACCATGTAAAAAGGTAAGATAAGGTAAGTGTCTAAATAGAAGCAGTGGTGGTGATGGGGGTTATAAGTGTGTATGTGTGACACTCTGCGTGCATATCTGTAGGAGTATGAGAGGTCTTGTGTGTGTATGTATGTGTGTGTGTGTGTGTGTGTGTGTGTGTGTGTGTGTGTGTGTGTGTGTGTGTGTGTGTGTGTGTATGTGTGTGTTTGTGTGTGTGTGTGTGTTTGTTTGTTTGTGTATACATATGTGTGTTAGGGTCTGTTGGGTGGTCAAAGTAGGGGTGTTAGGGGATCATTCATGTAGGGGTGTGTGTGTGTGTATATGTGATAGAGTCTGCTTGGGTGGTCACATTAGAGGTGTTAGTTTGGGGATTATTCATGTAGGTGTGTGTGTGTGTTTGTGTGTGTGTGTGTGTTTCTCCTAAGGTTAACAAACAAATAATATAATACTTGGAGGGGGCAGCAGACACCAGGGACACTTTTGAAATATTACTGTAAGTCACATAAAAAAAGTTAATAGAACAGCAGGTTTACATCATGAAACATCAAGAATTAGATGTACGAAACTCTAATGTCTGCCATTATTGACTGACTGCATTTATCCATGATTTAAGAGGGACAGAGCAAATATAAGAGGAAAAATCAGGGATGTTCTGTAAAATCAAGGACAGCTGAAAGGTATGAGGAGTATATCGTGTGTGTGTGTGTGTGTGTGTGTGTGTGTGTGTGTGTGTGTGTGTGTGTGTGTGTTTCTTTGTGTATACATATGTGTGTTACAGTCTGCTTGGGTGGTCACAGTAGGGGTGTTAGGGGATCATTTATGTAGGTGTGTGTGTGTGTGTGTGTGTGTGTGTGTGTGTGTTTCTCCTAAGGTTAACAAACAAAGAATATAATACATGAAGGGGGCAGCAGACACCAGGGACACTTTTGAAATATTACTGTAAGTCACATAAAAAAGTTAATAGAACAGCAGGTTTGCATCATGAAACATCAAGAATTAGATGTATGAAACTCTAATGTCTGCCATTATTGACTGACTGCATTTATCCATGATTTAAGAGGGACAGGGTAAATATAAGAGGAAAAACCAGGAATGTTCTGTAAAATCAAGGACAGTTGAAAGGTATGAGGGGTATATTGTGTGTGTGTGTGTGTGTGTGTGTGTGTGTGTGTGTGTGTGTGTGTGTGTGTGTGTGTGTGTGTGTGTGTGTGTGTATACATATGTGTGTTACAGTCTGCTTGGGTGGTCACAGTAGGGGTGTTAGGGGATCATTTATATAGGTGTGTGTGTGTGTGTGTGTGTGTGTGTGTGTGTGTGTGTGTGTGTGTGTGTGTGTGTGTGTGTGTGTGTGTGTGTGAGTGTGTGCATGTATGTGGGAGAGTGAATGAAGGGGATGCCTGTGAGAATTCAATGCATGGGCCACCAGTGCTAATTAGTACAAGCAGTGATGTAGAGGCATGCAAATTAGGCAATAATGAGGTCTTTCCTCATTGTGGATAATTATGGGTGTGGTGTGCAGTTGATGGACTATGTCAAATTGGTCCTCACTACTGCCAAAGGTTGATATCACCAATCCACCCTGCTCATCCCAGGAAGCACTTCATAGTTGTTTCCCTGTGTCCAGTGGATGCACCCCTCCCTTCTTCCCTCCCAGAATGGGTGCACCCATCCTTCCCTGGTTATTGAACCCCGGACGTCTGAATCATAGTCAGCCTTATTCCCTCTACACCAACAGTACTAGTTGAGGTAGGGCTATTTGAAGAATTTCACATATTGAAAAATCAGTGGTGCAATATTTTGAAGAGATGGTAAGTTCTGCTGTGGCAACATGCAGCTGTAAAAATACTGATGAAACTGCTGTTTTTATTAAAAAAATCAATAGTTTTCTTTCTTTATTTTTTGAAGGTAGTCCTGAAGTTAGAGTTTGTTTTATTGAATTGTTTATTGATAATATTAAGAAGTCTGTCCTTAAATGCATACATCCCTTGATTCGGTCAAACTTAGTTTCTGACCTACGTTGTCAGGCTTTTAAAGTATTTTTCTAAACATTAATATATACTTACAGACTACCAAAACATGGTATTAGATTCCCATTTGGATAAGAAAAATTGCTGAAGCTTAACAAAACTTTGTACATAAAACATTGTCAGCTATAATTGAACTTTTTGCACCCTTACTGCCCTTTATACCCATATCAGAAAGATGTTATATTTTATGCTCATAGTCTGCATTCTTTTACATTGTTGTCAAGTTCAGCGTACTGTATGCAGCACTGTTGTACAATGTGAATAATCAAGGCCTTTGTTTTCATGTTCCAGAGTATTGTGGTTGGCTACATGGCTGACATAATGGTTAAGATCTTTGCCTCCCAAACACAAGGTGTCCAGTTGCCTAGCTTAGGTTACCTCGGATAGCTCTGTTGAGTGAAAGCTGTATGTAAAACCAATCAACCTGTCAAACATAAAGGAAGGATTGCTACACTGAATACAGATTTATTGATGGGACACAGCTTGAAAGTGGATTACATGATGGTAAGAAGGACAATGCATATCGTGTGTATCCAGTCGACAAGGTGGAAGGGCAGGGCAGCAAAGGCCCTTGGCTGTGGATCCAAAGTCTACTACATAGGGGAGGACAGACTAGAAATAGTATAGGAATTATGTTGAGGTACAGCCTTCTAAAGACAGTGAGAAATGTCATTAAAACTAGTGATAGGCTTATTGCAATTATCTCCCAATCTAAAGATAGTAAAAGAGTATTCATAATCTTAGCCTATGGGAAGGAAAAGTGTGTATTCAGGCATCAGCTGCAAGACAACCTAGATGATAATATGAGTTATGTTGAAATGTGGGACCTGAATGCTCATATCAGGTCAGACAGAGCAAGATATAATGACTGTTTTGGTCCACATCACTGGAGCAACAGGAATAAAGGAGAGGCCATTCTAGACTCCATTTGACAAGTGGCTTGATGGTGGTCAGCACATGGTTTAGAAAGAAGCACAGTCACAAGATCACATACAAGAGTGGTCAAATGCAACTCATGTAGACTTCCACCTCGTAATCAAAGCGTATTCGGGTAGAATCAGATTCACTGGCAAATAACTTTGCAATCTCTGCCAGCCTACAGGATAAATCACTGGTGGCCACAATCAGCTGTAAACAGTGAACAGAGAAGGCTCTAAGTTCAAAAGAGACTGAAGACCTGGAAGGTGGCTGGAGTGAAAGCATAAGAAGTCAATACCAGGGACTCTAGCACCTCAGTAAGAAAATAAAATAGGTGGAGTTAAAGAAGAATAGCAGCATTGAAAAAGAGTAAATGTGAAGAATATAGAACAGATGTGCAGCTGAGAAAACAATGGAAATAAGGTAGCAGGAGAAGTCCAGGAAGTTATCAAAAGAAAGAAGGAGTGCAGGTAGAAGTGGGAGAGAGAAATAGACCAGGCAAAGAAGGATTGCTGGTTGACTTACAAAGACGCTAAGAGATCTGTTGCAATAGCAAACAACAAAGCAGCAGATGTGTTCTATTAGCTTCTGGAAAATGACTCAGTAAACTGCACAAAAAACTCAATAAGGCTGCAAGGCAAAAGCAGAAATATAAAGAAAATAATCATTAGACACCAGTCATAAGGGATGTCATCGCTAATGTAGAAGGCAGTACTTCCGGCAGCTTCTGAATGAAGAAAATCCCATAGAAGCTTTACTTCCCCAAATGATAGGGAAATGGAGAGCAAAAAGTGAAGGCACATGGGATGAAGCTGAGTACAGATAAGACTGCTGTCATGGCAACAAATGAGGGAAGTCAGAAGAAATTGGAAAATAGTGAAAGAGGTTAGCACCTTCAAGAATCTTGAAGGGATGTTTGAGGAGAAGGGAAGTCTGACTGAAAATGTCAAAGCTAGCATCAGTGGAGCTGCAACCAACTGGCTGAGATCGTCAGGGGTGGTGTGTGACAGAATAATGACACAGAAGCTGAAAAGCATGGTGTACAAAACAGTGGTGAGTCTGGTACACCTGCATGGTACAGAAATCTGGTAGTGAAAGCAGCGCAATTGAAAAAGTTGGAGGTGATGGAGGTGAAATTCCTGAGACAGGTAATAAGATGAACATTTTGGGACAGATGAAGGAATGATGACATTAAAGCAGAAACCAAAGTAGCTCCAATTGCAGGTAAGGCCAAAGATAACAGATTATAGTGGTTTGGGGACATGTGCAGAAAAGCAGAAGACAAACTGGTGAAGATGATCTGGGAGAGACATAAAGATGCAAGAGAAAATAAGGCCATCCAGAAAAGAGTTGGATCTATTTTGTGTGGGAGGGCCCATGAAGAATGTAGGAAAGTGGCATTCAATCAAGAGAGGTGCTGATAGCTGATATGACACCCTTTTCTCATGCAGAAAATGGGTAAAAGGGGGTTGTTGGTAATGATGATGATGAATTTTTTAGCTCATCTTATTTGATTGTTTTCACAAAATATTATTAAATATGCTACTGATGCTACCCCATACCCAAAATCCTTTACAGGCCACTGTTCTGTAAACCTTCCTGTCAAATTTTGAGAAATCAAAACCCAGTTGATCTCAGTGGAGTTTGAATCTAACATGTTGCTTCTACTTGAAGTTTATAGTTACTTTAATGATGATTTGTCTGAGTTAATAATAGACATGAGAGAGGAGTCCATTAAGTCTGCTGTGAGAAGTTCTGAAAGATTTTTTGATTAGCAAGACATCTAATTTGAAAAAAGAAAAGAAAAGGAAAATAAAACTTTTAAATATAATTCAAATTTTGCAGAAAGAACTGCAAGATAACTTCCATCATCTCAGAGAAGAATTAGTCAAAGCCAACAGAGATGTGAATATTTTATGTAACAAGCAACTTCATTTGGTTATAATCAGTGTTCAGCCACCTATATAGAATGGTCTTATATTCCTCTCAGTTATTCAAGAAGCAATAATGCCTAACAAGTTGTCTGTTATTGTGGAAATAATGCCTGCCCAGGAGTGTTCTGAGGCCAAACACTGCAGGTGGACATCTATACTCCTGGAAGGGTGTGACAAAAGGGGATACTGCCAGCACTGCTATCTGGAATTTTGTAAATAATTATATGTCATTTGTGAGTATTAACATGATCTATATAAGATGCTTGTGTTACAACTGTATTAGAACTGTATGTCATGTGTATATCAAACTGTGTGTTAAAAAGGTATTTTATAGAGTGCTTGTGCTTAAAATGTAACCACAGTGTGCCCTGCTGGAAGAGAACAGAAATGTGCATGTACTATTGTAACTGTTTAAATGTATACATTTTAACAGTGGAAACAGGAATACAGGGGGTTAACTTCAGAAAAATAGCTGAAATTAAATTACTTTATTGCTACACAATAAAATATGGTATCTTTCAGTTTCAAGGCAGCTAGAGACATAATGTCTGCATTAGGGGCTTTCTGAATTGTCTTTAGGGTGAAATAATTACTAGTCTTGAATTGTGGAGGAATGTAATTCGTTTATGAATTCCAGCATCTGCCAAAGATCTGAGATCTATGTATTTTCACAGGTAAATGCTAAATACTGCTAGCTTCTAGCAGTGGGGGTTTCACCTTGGATAGAGTCAGATGACAAGAACTGATGTCATTCTGCAAGCTATCCAGCAGTAATATTTGAGATATTAATTTGAAAAGTCTCTTCCAGAGACAGAGCATTCTGTATTCTGTCTTGGACCTGACAAGAACCATTCACCACATCTGCCTTGCTCTGATAAAGTAAGTTACTAGGGAATAGTATAATTATCTTAGATATAGTCAGGAATATAGCAAAGCTTAGTTTAGATATTTTTCTTTACTTATTTGAGACTGTCCTACAAGGTTGGTTTAAATATTTCCTGTGGTTTTGAACTCTGATGTCATTGTGAATATATACTAAGTATTTTCTTGTTCTTTTATTATATGTTATTAAATCTGTTTTAAACCTTTCATTATGGCTGATCTGTCTAGAGACATTTAAATTTTGAGAGTACTTGCATATTTATTTGGTGACACCGTGTGTGCCACTCCTAACAGCCTTGCTCTTGGTCAAACTACCATTTGTATTAATATTAATATTACACAGTAAGATTGGAAACCATTTGTTAAAGGCCTTAAAGTAGCTGATAAGGAGTTGGCTGGTGGCAGTGATAACTACCTTATAGTTTGGGCAAAAGGGGGCATGGCTAGTAAACCTGTGCAAGCCTTTCCCAGGTGTGTCTGTGTATATGTGTTTGTGTTTCTGTGTGTGTGTGTGTGTGTGTGTGTGTGTGTGTGTGTGTGTGTGTGTGTGTGTGTGTGTGTGTGTGTGTGTGTGTGTGTGCATGTGTGTATATGTGTGTGTGAGTGTGTGTTTGTCAGCTACTTGGGCAGGGACACAAAGCACTGGTTGGACAGAGAGGGTGCTAGAGGTCTTGGCTTGGCTACTAGCTGAGATTTCAATTCTATAGCTGTGCCAGTGGAGAGTCCTACTGGGGATCTGGAAAAAGAGGGAGAAACCAGCCCCAAACTGGCTGTGGTTTCTGTGTGCTCCAAATAGAAATTGTACTTGATGCAGAGAGCTGCATCTGGAAATACTGTGTGTGTACTTGTCATCCTCCCAATGTATGTCCCCCACTGGTGCCAGTGGTCAGGATTGAGGCTCCTTGGTTACTGGTCCAGTGGTGGGTCATCACATTATTGGTTGGCAGTGGTGGGATATCCACATATTGGGATTCGGTGGTGTGTATATTGAACTCCTGTAGCCTGTAAACAGTGGTCACTAAAAAAAGATGTTTGTACTCTCAAGCAGCCACACAGTGCACATTCAGAGTTTCATATCACAATATTTTTATTTATTGTTTGTTAGCTTAGTCAGGGAGAACAGGAAAGGATGTCAGCAGAAGATTATGGCAAGCTGACAAAGAACCAGTTGACTGAGATGTGTCAAGCCAAAGGACTGGTGCATGCAAACCTGTCTAAAGCAGAAATCCTTGCAACCTTAGTTACAGCTGCATCTCAGATCAGCAACCAGGAAGACAACCAGACTGGCCCTGGGAATGTACAACTCTCAGAAAATGGACAGTTCAGCTTTGCCTCAGAGGGCTTAAAAATCTGTCGGGAGTTAAAGAGACTTGAACTGGAAGCCAAACATTTGGAAATAGAATCAGCAGAGAGACTGCTGTGTTTGGAAGTCAAAGCAGAATCAGCAGAGAGACTGAGACATATGGAGGCTGAAGAAAATGAGAGGCAGAGGCAACATGAAAAGATGGTGACTCTTGGCTAGAATCATGGAAGTAATGGGGAAGGGAATAACTGAACTCCAGAAGCAATAAAGGTCAGTAAATTTCTTTCACAATTTACAGAGGGTGATAATATTGATAGTTTTATTCATGTTTGAAAGGGTATGTAAACAGTATAATGATGATAAAGGACTCTGGATACGGATCCTGATCCCCTTACTCTACAGTAAAGCTGTAACTGCTGTTTCTAAATTGTTGGATACTGATTGCTTAAATTACAATGCAGTTAAACATATTTTATTAGAGTGTTTTAAGTTAACCCCTGAAGCTTATAGAAAAAAGTTTTGCGGGCATAGATGCAAGGCATGCAAATATATTGCTGAACTAAGCACTTATTTTCATAGAGGGGGTGAGTGGGTGTCAGGTCACCACTTTTGAATGGCTGGTACACCTTTTGGTGAGGGAAGAAAGCCCTTAGCACTTTGCCTGAGAACATGAAAATCTGGTTGGCAGATAGAGAATGTAATACCACAGATGAGTTGGGGAAAAAGGGAGATCTATAACTAGCAAGCAGGGCATCACTGCACAGGAAAGGAATACCCAGTGCTGCACATGAGTCTAAGGGAACCCATGGTGGGCAGTTTAAACTGCCCCAACAGAGTCTGCCAATAACAGGGGATGCCACTAGTTCAGGTACATGGCCAGGATGTAACCAGTGAGGCCATGTAGCTTACAGATGTCAATGGAGGCAAGGTGGGGAACAAAAGATGGGAGAGCCAGTAAGTAGGAAAGACAGAATGCCAGCAGTAAGTTGTATGGAGACAACAAGGGTACCAAACTATCCCAAGAGGTTATATCCTATTTTAGTAGATGGGAAACAGCCCACTGCTAAGAGAGAAACAGCCTCTGATATAACCATTGTGAAGCTTGCAATGGTTAAAGAGGAGCACTACTTGCTTGGACAATCTACTCCAGTCAGAGCTTTAGGAGGGACCCCATTTCAAATACCTTTGGCTAGGGTTCACCTTGACTGGGTGGGTGAAAAAGGAAGAAAGGAAGTAGATGTGTTTGAGGATATCCCATCAGATGTCCAGATGGAGAATGATTTGGATAATGCAGTACATTGTGTGCATGCAGTTAAATGCAGTCAGACTTGGAGACAGGCATGTGGGTTTGGTAGCCTGGGGGGACACAGTCAGACCACACACTTGAAGCCAGGACTGGTTAGGGGGCTACTTCAGAGATGGAGCTACCCTGTAGCAGTGAGACTGAAGATGACCCACAGTTGATTGTGGGCACTCATGTTCCCTTGGACAGAATGACTACAAGGGCAGAGGTGAGTAGTAGTACCCAGGCTGACAGTGAGGCATAGCTGTCAGAGGATACCAGACTTCCTGTGGAAGGGGAGCTGAAAAGGGTTACAAAGAGAGAGTTGAAACAGGTTCAGTTCTCAGACACTACATTACAAAGCTTGAGTCAGGTAGCCAGGGAGGCACCTAACTCTCAAGGAAAAGGGGACTCTATATACTGGGACAAAGGGTTACTGTACAGAGTGGATCCCTGAGGGAGGGCTAGAGGGAGAGAAAATACAGCAGTTGGTAGCATACAGAGCCTACCATCTGGCACTTCTAGACATAGCCCATGACATTCCCTTTGCAGGTCATATGGGCATAAAACATACAAAGAGATGTATTATGCAGAACTTTTATTGGCCTGGGATTTCCAGGGATGTGCAAGATCTGTGAGCAGGGCCAAAAGGTAGGCAAGGCAGGAGACAAGATCAAATCTCCTTCGATGCCTTTGCCTGTGATTGAGGAGGGATGTCAAAATGTAGCTATGGATATCGTGAGGCCTCTGAGTACCCCAAGTTCCACATGGAAGAAGTATATCCTAGTGGTAGTGGATTATGATCCCAGATACCCTGAGGTGGTGGCTCTGTCCTCCATCGAGGATGAAAAGGGGGCAAATGCTTTGTTAGAGATTTTCAGCAGGGTAGGTTTCCCAAAAGAAATACTGATTAACAGAGGTGCAAATTTCATGTCAGACCTGCTGGCTTGTCTGTGGAAGCACAGTGGGGTGAAGCACCTAAAGACCCCACCCTACCACCTCCAGACTAATGGTCTGGTGGAGAGGTTAAACTCTAAACTA
The DNA here is from genome assembly GCF_019279795.1 of Protopterus annectens. Lineage (NCBI taxonomy): Eukaryota > Metazoa > Chordata > Ceratodontiformes > Protopteridae > Protopterus > Protopterus annectens. Next base: position 857,483,581 of record NC_056750.1, read on the forward strand.
ACGACCATGCTACAGGCACTTGCAGACCAGTTGAAAAGGGAGTAGGACAAATATTTTACCCATCTGTTTGCTTACAGAGAGATGCCCAAGGAATTCGAAGGTTTTTCACCCTTTGAGTTGCTGTACGGGCATAGGGTGAGGGGACCTCTAGATTTGATTTATGAAGAGTGGGGGGTGAGTGCAAATTCTACAAGGAGTCTGTTTGGCATATGTCTTAAACCTCAGGACAAGGCTCAGAGAACTCATGGGCTTGGCCCAGGAGAACCTGGCAGAAGCCCATCAGCAGAAAAAGATCTGGTATGATAGGAATGCTCGAGCTGTGGGGAAGCAGGTTATGGTTCTCATTCCTGTCAGACACAATAAGCTGCTGGCAGCTTGGGAGGGACCCTTCAAAGGGGTAAGGAAGGACAGTGATGTTAACTACATGGTAGAACTGCTAGGCAGAAGGCAGGGGCACAAACTGTACCATGTTAACACCATGAAACCTTACCTTGACAGGGAGGCCCTGGTGCTAAGTACTTGAAGTAGAAGGCAGGAGGAGTCTGAGGGGGATATATGGCTACAGGGAGCCAGCCAGCAAAATCCCAAATTACTATGGTGGAGCCAAGTGTTGCAGGTGTATACTATGACAGTGCAACACCATAGTGGGGTCAGCAATGCCAATGCAGATGGGCTGTCAATACAGGGAATGGGGTAAGGTATTCCCAGACAGGCTCATTCCTCTCAAGCAATGTTTCTCCAGGGTGACTTGAAAAACTACATGAGTTTTTGATGGGGGAAGAAGTGTGATGAAAGGGGATAATGCCAGCACAGCTATTTGGAATTTTGTAGATAATTATAAGTCATTTGTGAATATCAACATGATCTATTTAAGATGCTCGTGTTACAACTGTATTAGAACTGTATGTCATGTGTATATCAAACTGGTTTGTACAGACGTGTGTTAAAAAAGTATTTTATAGAGTGCTTGTGCTTAAAATGTAACCATAGTGTGCCCTGCTGGAAGAGAACAAACATGTACATGCACTATTGTAACTGTTTAAATGTATGCATTTTAATAGTGGAAACTGGAATACAGGAGGTTAACTTCAGAAAAATAGCTGAAATTAAATTACTTTATGACTACACAATAAAAAATGATATATTTCAGTTTCAATCAGCTAGACAAGTAATGTCTGTACTAGGAGACTTTCTGAATTGTCTTTAAGGTGAAATAATTACTAGTCTTGAAATGTGGAGAATGTAATTGTTTTCTGACTTCCAGCATCTGCCTCTGCCAAAAATCTGAGGTCTATGTATTTTTACAGGTAGATGCTAAATACTGCTAGCTTCTAGCAGTGGGGGTTTCACCTGGGATAAAGTCAGATAACAAGAAATGATGTCATTCTGCACGCTATCCCAGCAGTAATATTTGAGATATTAATTTGAAAAGTCTCTTAGAGAGACAGAGCATTCATTATTCTGTCTTGGACCTGACAAGAATGATTCACCACATCTGCCTTTCTCTGATTAAGTAAGTTACTAGGGAATAGTATAATTCACTTAGATATAGTCAGGAATATAGCAAAGCTTAGTTTAGATATTTTTCTTTACTTATTTGAGACTGTTCTGCAATGTTGTTTTAAATATTTCCTGTGATTTTGAACTCTGATTTCATTGTGAATATATATTGTTACTGTGTATTTTCTTGTTCTTTTATTATTTCTTATTAAATATATTTTAAACCTTTCATTGTGGCTGATCTGTCTAGAAGATTTGAGAGTATATATTTGGTGACACTGTGTGTGCCACGCCTAATAGCTTTGCTCTTGGTCAAACTACCACTTGTATTAATATTAATATTACACAGTAAGATTGGAAATCCTCTAAGGGCCTTAAAGTAGCTGATAAGGAGTTGGCTGGTGGCAGTGATAACTTCCTTATAGTCTGGGCAAAAAGGGGCATATCTAGTAAACCTGTGCCAACCTTTCCTAGGTGTGTGTGTGTGTGTGTGTGTGTGTGTGTGTGTGTGTGTGTGTGTGTGTGTGTGTGTGTGTGTGTGTGTGTGTGTGTAAATCAAACCTCAGAGAGTGTGTGTGTGTCAGCACTGGTTGGACAGAGAGGGTGCTGGAGGTCTTGGCTTGGCCACTCTGCTGAGATCTCAAGTCTATAGCTGTGCCAGTGGGGAGTCTTACAGGGGATCTGGAGAAACCAGCCCCAGACTGACTGGTTTCTGTGTGCTCCTAAGGGAACTTGCACTTGATGCAGAGAGCTGCATCTGGAAATACTGTGTGTGTACTTGTCATCCTCCCAGTGTACATCCCTTACTGGTGCTAGTGGTGAGATTGAGGCTCCTTGATTACTGGTCCAGTAGTGGGTCATCACAAAGCGATGACACATACCCTGGAGGGTGTTATTTTGCTCAGGGAATGGGCTATCTGCAAAATAATTTTATATATATTTTAAATATTATATACATATTTTATTTTTTATTATTTTGATGTAAAATAATTCATCTGCCTAAGGAATCAAACTTGATTTAGTATATTTATTTTTGCTGGAGAAAGTATTTTACATGAGAAATATAAGATAAGTATGTATTTAGTGTCTAGACACACACACACACACACACACACACACACACACACACACACACACACACACACACACACACAGTGATGTAAAGCAACCTCTCAACCACTTTATGTAATAAAAGTTATTTTTGTTTATTTTATATTTGTTTACCAGGGTATTGATCAGTTTCAGGCTCAGCACAGCTGAAGTATAAAACATTTCACAAACAAAAAAATGCACAAATGTAAGCAATAACAGAGTAAGAGTAAGAGTGAAAAAGATGATAATAACGGAAGACTTTGGATGCAGATTCTTAATGAGAATAACAATAACCATACAGAATATTATATTCATAAAGTATCAGAAAGTATTCTAAGAACTAAGCCAACACAGGAATGGAGAAAGGAGATTCTGTCGATAGGGATGACTGCAATTAGGAGAACAGAGAATAGGCAAGATAGGACTGGAATTTATTGGAGAAAACTGGCAAAGGAACCAAGGTATTGGAGCAAATAACTAGAGAGAGAAAGGTAATAGAATGGGAAGAGGCCAAGAATTAATTTGGACTGAAGGCTAGAGATTGCTTTCCCTATCAAGGATTGATATCAGATTATATACAAAGAGAAAGGAATGGGGGATCTTAAGTGAAAGACCAGCACAGGTAACGTTTAATATACTCTAGAACAGAAGCTGCTGTTAAAAAGGGATAATTACTAGGGCATGCAAAATATTGTATAATAACTGTAGCAAGCAGTCAGAAGAGGTTAGAAAAGTTTGGGAAGAGCAATTGGAAGGATATAAGTATGGCTCCCAATTATGCAACAAAGTCTAGAATATTTAATATCCTTGCTTAGAAGTGTTTGCACAGGTATTTTTATACCCCAAGCAGACTCTAAAGAATTTTTCCTCAGATAGATTACAAATGTTGGAGGTATGATGGGGAAGACAGAGATAACTGGGAACATATTTTATGAGAGTGTAATGAGTTGACAGACTTTAAAAAATTCCCTGCAGACTACTCTGTCAGAAATACTGAGTGAGCAAACTGTTGTAACTAAGCAAATTTTTTTTTAGCTGTGATACAGAATTACAATTGGCAATACAGAACTGGAATTGCCTAGACATAGAAAGGCCTTACTAACTTTAATTCTGGTGGCTGCCAGAAAGCAATTACTAAAAAGTGGAAATCAAAGTCCAATCCAATTGTACTGCAAGTAGTGAATATAGTAACAGAGATAAAAGAACTGGAGGTGGGATCTTTAGAAAAGGGTAGGAGCAAATTACATAGAAGAAAATGGATATTGTGGGAACAATACATGCAGAATAATGTTCTGAAGAAAGAATGAGGTTTAATTTTAAGGGAAGACAAGAATTTCTGAGCTATGTAATGTGTGACTGACAATGACTGTACTGAAAATTGTAAGTAATGTATAATGGTTGCATCTGAAAATATATTGTTCTTTTAATCTTAGAAATTTGCCAGAATAACACACTTTGGGTTAGCATGTATTTTCTGAAAGATATGAAATATAAAACTCAAAGGTCATCTTTTAGTGATGTTGGTTTTCAATGATTTGTTAGAAAACCACACATTTTATGAGAAATATGCCAAAAATATGAGACAAAAATCTGGACAGTTGACAGGGATTATGCAAAGGCACATACACACACATAGTCCCTTTATTTATTATCCTGATTTCTGCTTGTGGAAAAATAAATGAAACACACACACACACACACACACACACACACACACACACACACACACACACACACACACACCATTGCAACTCTTTGCACCACACTCCCACCCCTACCTGCTTTACTGTCCATGGTTTTGCTTTCATTGAGGATTAAAGTTAGTTGAAAATGCATATTACAAAAAGATTCTTAATATTTAACAAAATGATGTTGTGTTTGTTAGTTTGGTGTTGTTATAGCTGGAGGGGATGTTATTTACATGTGCATTGTAGTTTTCAATCTTATGAAGCAAAGTCTCAGTGTTCTGAGGTTTTGTTGTTTTGGGTTTTCAGTCTTTTGCATTTCGATGTTATGGTTTCAGTATTTTGAATTTCATTGTTATGAAATTTCAATGTTTTAAATTAGACCCATACACACACACACACACACACACACACACACATGATTTTCTTTTTTTTCTTTTATTTAGTTTTTCTTTTCATTTTACTCTGATTATACAGTGGAGCACTGTTAGCGAGAGTGAAAAAATGGTGGCCATTCAATTCTTAACTGTCTGAGCTTCACAGCAACTTAATATGCTGCCGTGAAGTTGTGGACTGGTTTTTCAGCAGGTGTTACCTGTACATTAACACCCTGCTGGTAAAATCTGTTCTCCATTCAGGGTTTAATGTACAGTTTGCCCATTCTCTAAGCTTAAATTATGACAACTGGACAACCTTTTAGTTTCAAGTTTCATTTCAAATGTATGTAGAAATAATCTATTTTTTTAATCTGAGGATATTCTATTTGCCTTTCTTGATCTTTTTTGGGAATTATGTGATGGTGAGGGATTCATTTCATGCATACACACTTTGAATCATTATTTTTTTACAAATGTGTTTATAAACCATTACTGAGGAAACTGGACATTTCATGTTGTTATGGTTACTTTAGAAGAGATAGTTCTAGCTATTAGTATGCAAAAATTAACAAATCACCAGAACCATATGGTTACCGGGCTCCTACATTATAGAGTTAAAAACTACACAGAAGGGACACGTGGCACTTAGTTCTCTCTTTCTCCCTTTTTTTTGTATTGCATCAGGTCTTTCTACATCTGATATTCATTGCATTGAACATGGATACAATGTGTACAAACATAATGGGAAGCCATATATTGCACAGCAAAAAAAAAAAAAAAAAAAACTATATACAGTGTTTTCTGTCTCTTAAAAGTCTAACTAAAACATAAAATAACAAATCAAGATGTTATTTTTCTGACTGGTAGGTTGTGTTGTATAATGTGTTACCTAAATGTAATAGATGGGATTCTGTTTAATATCTGTTTAGCATGAATAAATGATATTTTATTTACTTGAAAGCAAAATGACTGAATATTATTTTTCCAGATCTTGGCCTAACAGATTCAGTGGATGAGCGACTGTGTCCTCAGCCTCCTACTTAGAGTGTCAGCTTTGCATTCTGACGATAACAAAGGCCTCAAACTTCCAACTTCCAGTATTATTACAAGCACTTGGTCATAGTGCATGATGGCTGGGTCTGTTTGCCCATCTGCCATTCACAAGCTCTTCAAATGTGATGGTTTGAAGCAAATCTCACCAAGTCCTGCTTCAATGCAGCCAGCACTGTGAATGGAGTATTCATTGATAGAAACACTATTTAATAAAACAGTGTACAAAAGCTTTCCACAAGAAAATGATGCCCCCAATATCTCAGTGCTATATATGAAACTCTAAGGTCATCATTTGTCATAGAAAACAGTTATTCATCAGATGCACTGATTTTGATATGAACTGTTTCAATAAGAAACATTTTTGGGCAGGAATTTCTGATTTAGGTGAGTTTCTAAAGTTTTTTCTTTGCAGACTGTACAATTCATTAATGGAATCTTAACACATAAGAACTAAAACAGCTCTGTGCCATTTATTGAATTTCTTAGAATATACTGTATATTACAGACTGCATCCTCCTTAAACTTATACATAGTGAAGTCACTCAGATATACTTTAATTTTTTTTAAGTCTTTAGTGAATAGTGTTTCAGTACGATTAATAATATGACTGCAAGAATAATGGCAGAGTCTTAAAGATGAAATGCAGAGTTATTTTTACCTGGAATAGTTTTATACATTTTCCATTTCCACAATCCCATATTCTCACCTAAATAAAATAAAAATGTTATTTGTAGTGAGAAACATTATTACATGTAGTCAACAAAATTATTACATTCTCTAATGGAATTTAATAAATGCAGGCAGAGAGAGCAAGAAAAAGAGAGAGCGAGGGTGACTACCGTATCATCATCTGCTATAGACGCTAGGTATAATCCATCCCTTGAGAATGCTAGACTCTTGACCCATCCAGAATGTCCATTCAAAAGAAATATAACTGCTTCGCTTTTTGGATTCCATACACGAACAGTTTTATCCCAAGAACTGGAAGCCTATAGCAGTCAAAAATAAAACATATAGTGGAGATAAATTACATTTTTCTTACTACTGTTGCTAACATCTTTGGCAGTTACCATTTTTATGTTTATTTTATTCCTTTGTCATGTCAGCTTGTCTGCTTGCATAACCACCCTACTCATGGCTTCTCCCACATTAACTCCTATGCTGTGATGCAGTAAATGACATACTTAAAAATAGACTGGGACACTATCCTTAGCGACCCAAATCAATTTGCTCAGGATGAGGTCAGTGAGTTCTGTGAGAATATTGATTTCTGCATTTGTGAATGCATACTAATAAGACACAGATATACAGAAAGGTTCAAAAGAAGTACTTTTGATGGGATCCCAAACTGATAAAACAGGTAACACGTGGAAGAAGTCCTGCTTAGCTTTCAAAAATAACCCTGGTCATAATAACAAGTCCATATTTAAATAAAATATGGAAACTGCTTACTTGCTTTAATCATTTTTTATCCGACAATGATCTCAGCTTGATTTCAAATGATAGAAACGGTAATAAAGCATTATTTGATTTCTTCAGAAACCCAAAAAGGGAAATTTGTGAAATTTGTGTATTATCAGTAAACAATGAAGCAGTCACTCAACTCTAGGACATAGTGAATGTGCTTGGAAATAAAATGTGTAAACTTCCCAATATGCAAATACACATAAAAAGCAGTATAGAGCAAGGGGGCATCTTTCATATAGCTAGTATTATAAATGCTGGCACAATTAAAACTAGAAAATAAATTTATTTTGGACCATATGATCTACCTGGTGGAGGGACTGTTACATCAGATCCAAACAAATTTTGACCTATTAGTCTGACAAGTATTCTGTGAAAAATCATGCTCAGAGCTAGAATCATGCAAGGGACATAAATATGTTAGATATGGAATGGTATGGATTTGTTAAGGTGAGAGCTTGAATTCTGAGTTTTGTTTTATTCTATGAAGAGCAAACAGCAAGAGCTGCTAAAGAACTGGCAGTGCATGTTATTTATTCTGACCCTGTTAAGACATTAAATTGACAAACTAAAAGCATTAAATGTCAATGCATATGTAATTCAATGTGTAAAACACTGATTAAGCAACGGACATAAAAAGGCAGGGCAGGGAGAACTACTTCATCCAGATGGGGTGACTAATGGTGTCTCACAGGACTCTGTAATGAGGCTATCACTTTTTTTTTGCTTTGCTCATTTCAGATATAAAAGTAGGAAATGGGTTGTTGGTTACAAATGTGCTGATAATTGCCTATTCTAGTAGCATAGAGGAATAGAGCCCTAAATATAGGCCAAGAAGCCCAAGTCTGATTAATGGTTTGGGTACTCGATGGCACGTGGAGGGAGTATGGACATGCCCATCCTGGAGGTCTCCTTGCTCTATACTGCTTTTTATGTGCCTGACTGGACACACTTTGCGGTGGGTCCCTGGTGGAAGCTAGGGAGTTGTCCTTGGGGTGGAGCAGGGCTGTGGCTGAGTTGCCAGAAAGCCTGGATGATATGCCAGTTAACCCACTGCTCACATTTCCCTGGCATGAGATAGATGCATGCAATTAGCAGGCTCTTTGGAATAAAAACTTTCCTTGGTGTTTGTGTGATACTGTCAGTGCGTGCCTTGATCTCATGACCAACAACAAACATGTCAGAGATAGTCCAGGGGAGGCTAGCTGTATTTAGTATACCCATTGAACAAGGAAAGCCCCCGGGAGCAGCAAATGGTGAGCTGTGAAAAGCCAGAAATTATGAAAAAAAAAGTGTGTTCATAACTGCAATCTTAAATAACATAACTACTTCAGTAAAAGCTTTGAAATGGGAAAGCTACTGATTTGTCAGTCACCAGTTACTTGATGCTCAGAATGTCATCACAGGAAAGTCACCAGCATGTTGAAATGGCAGACTCAGAGAACTGAGAAGGTGAGTGCTGTGTTCTGATGACTTTTTCCCTCTTCAATTTTTTTTTGTGATCTTGGAGTTAGTGTGTATGTGTGTGTGTGTGTGTGTGTGTGTGTGTGTGTGTGTGTGTGTGTGTGTGTGTGTGTGTGTGTGTGTATATACAGATATAGATACAGGTTTTGGGTAAGGGCTTTTCTCCTGAGGGGAAAATAAAAAGCCTTGGAAGTATTGTATTTTTTAACAGTGAGTTCCCAGGGCTTTAGATGTTTTGGTGTTGAATAATCATATCAATTAAATGCAACATGATTACTTATAATAAACCCACGCTAAAGTTTTTTCATGGTGGTTTAAAAATACACATCTCTGCATCAGCAATGACCTCACCTTTAATGTCAGTAGATGTAACATCATGAGACCTGGTGAAAAGGAAATTAATTATAATCGCAAAGTGAATAATTTGATTGTAAAAATGATACAATTAAAGATTTAGGTACAGTGGTAGACATCAGTTTAAGCCTTGAAGTTTGAAAGGGCTGACAGGCAAGTTTCTGCCAAGCCATAATACAGAATCAATTTCTGCAATTATAATGGCCTTGTTATACATAGATGCCAATTTAAACTTTCACCACTAGGTATCTAACAAAGTCCAGAAAGCATATTATGTATATCATCTAAGTTATTTATGCATTATCGCAACCACATTCCAAACAACTGAATAATACATAAGTTGTGATAGCTCTTGACAGTTGTCCAGTTTATAAGAAAGTGTGTCATTAATTTGGACTGAATCCTAAACAACTGACTGTTTTCAGTGATTTAAATAACAAAAGATTTGAGTTACGTATTAACGCAAACAGCAGCACAAGCTGTCATAATTCGCAGACAACCGAAATTGCGAACAGGGCAAGTGGGTCATTTGTATGGCCTG